>NC_141047.1:8065544-8110544 GCF_041138505.1 Cibotium barometz
GCTCTTTCTTAATAAATATATATTTATTATCCAAGCACAGGTTTATTATATCATGAAACCTCAATGATGGACAACAACGACACCGCCACCTCCTTCTACTCCAATAGATGCCGTTGTGGATGATTAGGCCGCCTCCATCAAAACCTCAATGCCCTCCTCACATAATCAAAGGCGGGCTTGATGACCCCCCGACGGAAACCTCAACGACGGACAACAACGACACCGTCACCTCCTTCTACTCTAATAGATGTCGTTATGGGTCTGGACCTCTCCAACCTCAACCTTTCTCATCTGCCATACGGAGGATCTAAGCACTCTCTTTGTGCAGAAACTCATTACACCGAGCTTTTGAATATCTTGATGCTTCTCTGTCTCACTGCCGGCAAAACAGGCCGCCCTCTCAATGTACGGATGCCTCTCCTAAAGATTTACGATTTGCGCCGGGTGTGCAAGTCATGGAATGCGCAGCTGTGATCGCCGACATTTTTGCGAGCGTGGTCCCAACGGCACGGGGCGGAAGGCTTGTTTGGTGATGGCGAGAAAGTCGAGAGCCTCTCACTACGCCAAAGAGTTCATCGCCTATTGCCCCCTGATCAACCTTTCTGGCACCATCTCCGACGCCATCCAATAGCTCGCCAACTCAACATCTCCAACAACTTCAGCGGTGAGCTGCTTGCACTCTCATAAATCAGCTCAACTTAACAACATTAAAGAGGCTGGCAACGCCTATTTGAAATAATGAGAGAAATATCTATTTCTATTTGAATTTGAAAGAGGTTGACAGTGGATTAAAGAGGGTTAAAGAGGGTGGCAATGATTGAGAGAATGGGCAAAGGCTAGTTTGTGGGAAGTGGCTAAAAAATCTGCCACGTGGAGGAGAAACGTTAGCCGGTTTAGATACATATAGAAGAACAAAAGCTTAAAGCCCTTACAACTTCAAGTCCTAGGTGTAAATATATATATATAAATTTTTTTGTAATGCGAGTTTTTTATTTGTACCAAGCAAGTGTCCTTAATTAGGGATGAGAACTGGAAGTAAGACTAGATCACGAGACCTTACCCCAAACACACACACGCTTCACCAATTGCTCTACCGCACTGCTGGTCGGTGTAAATGTACTTGTACTAAAGCCCGTTTTCACATGGTAGGCTTCTGCGATGCCCATAAGTGCGGACGCTCTTTCAACCTTTTTTTCTAAGTCAGTAGCTCTTAGGGTTCTTATCGCTCTCTCTTACTTACGAAAATGGCGGCACAGCAGATGAGCAAGAAGCGCAAGGTAAGTCAATTTATCTCTCCCTTCTTCACAGCAACCAGCAAGGACGGTGCGTTTTTTCTGGCCAAAGCAATGATTTTGATTCCATCGGCAAAAAATCTATGCTGTGTCAACCGATGCTATGGAATTAGATCTTTTTTCAAGTTAAGATGTTAGATTTTCTGCAACAGAAGCTATGGTGCTATATCGTTCTGCAAATCTATGGCTTAAAGTAACAAACGCTACGGTGTCTATGGTGATGCCATCGTGTTTATATATCTTGTGCATTTTGTTAATGCGATTTCACACCTTCGGTGGTTCTGCAATCGTGCAGCTGTGGTGTTTATCTGTGTGCCAAAGCAATGGAGCTTATAAACCTACATAGTTTTGGTGTTACCTTTCTGCATAATTTTGTTCTTACCTTTCCGCTTAGCTATATGACTTACTTAGCCATGGTGATGAGATTCGTATAAAGCTAATTATGTAGCTACAGCTTCCATCTTTTTGTTAAAGGTATTCTGAAAGATAATATGTTTCTCTTATTTGGGTTTTAAGGTCCTTGCTGGATTGGGCTGCAGTTTGTTGCAGATGGTGTTTTCTTTGCTGAGCTGAATGAGGTTTTGACGAGAGAGTTAGCTGAGGATGGTTATTCGGGTGTGGAGGTCCGAGTCACTCCCATGCGAACTGAGATCATCATCCGTGCCACCAGGACTCAAAATGTTCTCGGTATGTGTAATTATGTGCATAGATACTTAGTTTACAGCTAGAATATAATGACGTAATCTCGTTTTGACGTTGTCAGGTATTGCTTTGTGTGCTCCATTTTCTTTCTCAAAAACATCCCATCTCCGGAGAGTTTTTTCTTCTCTCTATACTCAAAGACAGGCTCAAACTTTGCTTTAAACAAAGGGGTCCTGGGGAGAGAGGGAAGGGGGGGCGCAAACCTGTTATGGTTCTGCAATTCAATGCTATTGTGTTTGTTTCAGAGATTACATTTGAACATACAGCAAGTAGCCACATCAACTGGATTATTCATGATTTTCATCTGTGATCAAAATGTCTAGAAAAGGTTCAAGGATCCTCTTAAGAGAAGGTCAATCTTGAAGAATATTGTAAGTGTCTAAGTTCTAGACGCAATGCCATAGATAAAAATTGCCATGAAAATAGTATGGTTTCATCCGATATTAAATGGACTTTTGATGCAACTATGGATGCTGAACTCACCTCTTTTCAAATCCTGGTTGCAAGCATTACAAACTTTTCAACAGTTTTATTTTTGAATACACGCACCCTTGAGGCTTTTGAAAGCTCCTTTCAACAGTTTTTATTTTTTTGACACATGCACCCTTGAGGCTTGAAAACTCCTTCCCTAGGCTGACTGCTCTGAGTAGGGGACACTGTTGACATGTGATGTCCTCAAACGGGAGTAGCATGGTCTCTTTTGCTTTTTTACCTACTGTTTCACTCTGTAGGAGCTGTAGGTTGAATGCTGAATGTCATATGTATCTGGTTGAGAAAGTTTCTCTCATGTGCATAGTGACGTTACTCTCATATCTGGTACACTGATAACTGCTCGACACGGTAGTTTGGTGTATGAAAATATGTTCACCCAAAACATTGTTTTAATGCATTTACATGAATGAACTCATGGGTCTGAGCATGTATGTCTTACATAGGTCTGAGTCTTAGCATGTAGTGGCTAGTCAACGCTATGCTGAGCTGAAGCTTTGCAAATTGATCCTTGTCCAATTGTTATTACCACTTTGTTCTTGTAAGTTCAATAGCTTCACACATGCTCTCCATGTTCAGGTGAAAAGGGAAGAAGAATTAGAGAATTAACATCGTTAGTGCAGAAGAGGTTCAGTTTTCCTGAAGGAACTGTCGAACTCTATGCTGAGAAAGTGAACAACCGTGGACTGTGTGCTATTGCACAGGCAGAATCACTGCGATACAAGCTTTTGGGTGGGCTTGCTGTTAGGAGGTACTCATCTCTTTCAACTGTTTGCAGTTTCTGTTGAAGCCTACATAAGCATTTTCAAGCATATGCAAGTGATGTGTGGTTTGCTATTTTGTGGCAGGGCTTGCTATGGTGTTTTGAGGTTCATCATGGAGAGTGGTGCAAAAGGATGTGAGGTGAAATGTTTTACCCCTTGTTGCAAAAATACATATCTAAAGGCACATGTCCATCTATGTATCCATATAACACTCCCACATACCCCTGCCCTTGCATGGCAGCACATTCTCTCTCTGTCTCTCTCTGTCTTTCATGCATCTTCATTTATATTCTTAAAAAGCTTGTTCTGTGGCTAGCTGCTAGTGTCAGTTGCAATTCCTTAAGTGCTTTTTCTAGGATGCACTTTTCCTGCAGTTTAATAACAAGCCATTTGTTTGCAGGTTATTGTTAGTGGCAAACTCAGAGCCCAGCGTGCAAAGTCAATGAAGTTTAAAGATGGATATATGATTTCATCTGGTCATCCTGTTAATTTATACATTGACTCTGCTGTTCGCCATGTGCTCTTGAGACAGGTTCTTTCTTATTTCTTTCATTCTTGTTTGCTATGAGGATGATCCTTGGTTATTTGAATCTTTGTGAAAAGCCTCATGGAATGTTTGGGAATAGCTTGAAGCCTTCCATTGGTATATCTTTTTGTGGTATTAGTGGATATGTAGATTTTTTTTGAAAGTTTTCATTCAAGTTGGTGCTAACTGGTTTGTTTACTTTGATCCATTTTGTTCAAGGTGGTGTAATTTTCCAACTACCTATTTTGTGTGTGTGTGTGTGCACTTTAGTGCTAGCCTTTATTATATGCTGAAGCCCTTCACCTCTGGAGGGTAATAGAAACTGTGTTCGATTGTTTACTTATGAATGTGTGTACTATGGTGACATTGAATGTGTCCCTGCTCTTGGGTGATGACGATGTGCGAGGGGTTGTCACAGCATGTAGTCTTTCCTAATGCTTGATGAAGTTGATGATTTGAAGCTTTGTGAGTAGACTCTCATGGAATCAAGATTGCACATCGCTGGTTTTTGTCAAGTTTGGAAAATAACTTGGAACTTTTCATTGGTATATTTTGTTGCCATATTAGTGGTCATGCCGACTTTTTTTGTTTTTGAAGTCTTTGTCCAAGTTGTGGCCAGCTGGTTTATTGCCCAACCAACTACCGTGTGTGTGATTTTAAGCTAAACCATGCCCGAGTCTGCCCTTCCCTTTTGGAGGAGTGACAGAAACTCAATTTGATGGTTTACCTATGAAAATTTGTTTTCTACTGAGTGAACCTACATATACACTTGGGTGTGATGACGGGAGTGGGGATTTCATAGCATGTAGTCTATGATACGCATGATGGAGCTAGTGATTTGAAGCTTTGTAAGACGCTCATACGGTCTAGATTGCACTTTGGTTTTTTGTAAATTTTGGGAATACCCTAAACTTTTCAAATGTATGTATATGGTTGCTTTCATTTGTTTCAAGTGCTGCATGAATACAGGGTGCACTTAACACTAGCTGTCTGGTGTGTGCAGGGAGTCTTGGGTATAAAAGTGAAGATTATGCTGGATTGGGACCCCAAGGGGAAACAGGGTCCAGCTATACCTTTGCCAGACAATGTGACGATCCACAGTCCAAAAGAAGAAGAGGAGTTTGCCCTTAAGCCCCTAGTTGGTAAAGAGGAGGTGGCTGTATATCAGGCCTCCTAGACTTTTTAAGCACTGTATAAGTGGAGTTGTTGCCTTGATTGAGCAGTGCAAGCACACACCGCATGGAATGTGGAGGTGCTTGAAAACGGCTTTTTAGTTGTTTTTCCCTTTCTTGAGTTGACCTAGAGATACTGACTATGTGAAGTGTGAGCATACTTTCTGAATATAGCTCTGATATCTGTGAGTTTTGCATAATTGGGTTTGTGAAAGTGTGCTCTCATGTTAGAGGCCAATTTAAAGTTCCTTGCAGATGGATATACCATTTCTCGTGTAGCGAACATTGGTATTTTTTGGGCATTTCTCATATTTCCAGTTGCAGACCAGATTTTGGTCCAAAATGCATTAAAAGATATCAGATGAATGCAAAGTGGGAAAGTGCTTGGAATGCCTTAAAATTCTTCAATGCAGCAGTGATTTGTGAGTGTCATCAAATGAATGGTTTGTAAGTTTGGTGGATGCCTTGAAGTGTATCCTAGCAAAATGTCACACCAAGTGGGTTTGGCATGCCGAGTGTCTGATAGTTGACAGGACTCTTAAGCTTTTGTACAATTGATAAAGTCCAATGCCTTTCACTCAATCAGTAGAGTATGAAAAGTGGTGCAAAGCAGCTGGAAACTGTTGGGATTTATTGAATTCATTCCATCTATTAGTTGGGTAGGCTCGAAATGAGCAGAAATTCTGAAGATAGATATGTTGTGAAGGCTGATGAGAAAATAAGGGGGTCTTATTTTTCTCTAAAATGTAAATTCCACTTTGAAAGCAGGGAGTTTTTTTATAAATTCAAAGTTGGATCAAACTGCTATTTATATGAACCATGAGAAAGTTTTGGTGTAAAGAAGTTGGAAACTATCTGGTTACGTTACATTTATAATTTGGGTAGGCTTGGAATGAGCAGAAAAACTACTATGAAAACATAAAACATGATAGAAAACCTTGCTATGTGCATGGTAGTCGTACCAAAACTGAAAAGCCAGTTGGCCTTGTGCCATGTGGTTTCCAAGGTTTTTATTAGACTAGCAGCATCAGCCTTATAATGAATGGTGGCCTTTCCAATTCTCCAGGCCCCCACTTTCTGCAATTTAACAAAAGCCAACTGTCTTATTGACCGTATTTTAAGAAGGCTATTGTATTGACTGATCGAATCAACATGAGTGGCGAGTGGCCTGCTTGCATAGAGAGAGAGAGAGAGAGAGAGAGAGGTTTGCTTTTTGAATTAAAGATACCTCAACTTAGTGCATAAGCGTGTTCTAGCATGTTCTAAATTTTGGCTTCTTCCTATCCTCTTTTGCACTTAATACAAACCATTCTTTGGTGTTCTCAAATGCCTTAGCCTTATTTTTAAAAAAATGCACCTACAGTTTTCTACTGCAGACTTTAGTAATAAACAACCTAGAGCTATGACAGTTTCCTACTGCAGACTTTAGTAATGGACAACCCAGAGCTATGGTGTCAGGGTAAAAATTAAGAAGCCTCCGTTAATATATATCTTGTAGGTGGGTTGGCGATAATTATTTTTATATAAATCTAAAATTATAGAAATGGAGCAAAATCGGGCTAAGATATCAGGTGAATCTTTTAGCAAGAAAACACCCTAAAAATAGCCGATAGGCGAAGATTAGTCCCTATTTTTTTTCATTGTAGGGTATTCGTCTTTCCATAGAAATAACAAGTGTGGAGAGGTGACTATGTTTTAAAGCCGTTGAAGTTGTTGGATCTAGGGAAGTGACGATGTTGTTGCACCGCATATAGTTGAGTCTAAAACATTTGAGGATGTGGGGTATGCTTGGGCCATGGTCTTGAAAGAGACATGTTGAGGATGTAAGTATGATGGAAGTTGGTAGTGGAGTCATTGTAATTCAATAGTCTACATGAGGGAGAGGCCATGGTAAACTTTATGGTGTTTTGTAAATTTTGTGGCATTTCTATCGTCATTGGAGGAATTTAAGTACAATAGCCTAGCGTGAAACAATTGAGATGAGTATCCAAATGAATGGTGAGTAGAATAAATAAATAGTAAAGAAGAAGTATTGTTATGCTCTCCTTGCTTTGCCTTGGCATGAGTCAAACAAACACATGCCACAAAGGAGAAGTTGAGCATGATTGATGCTTCTTGCATAAAAGATGAAGATAAAGCCTTTCTTGTGGGGTTAATCGACTACACTCTCAATTGAGTATACGCACTTTAGAATATTTACTTAATGACAAAAGAAAGATACGGGATTGGTTGCACATGTTTGTTTATTGGTTTGACTACACTCTCAATTGAGTATACGCACTTTAGAATATTTACTTAATGACAAAAGAAAGATACGGGATTGGTTGCACATGTTTGTTTATTGGTTTGATATTTCCAAATTAGGCGTCTCTTTTTTGCATAAAATATCTAATGCAGATAGAGTGAGGCTTCCTACTACAGACAATAGGTTCAATCGAAGAAAGTACTTTAAAAAGGCTTTCAAGACTCATCAAGGAAGCATCAAATTCAACAATGACAGCAACCCCATCAGCTTGGTCTTTGCAATGGTACACAACATGTTGTCTACAAATGAGCTTCTTCTCTTAGCTTTGCTTCTAGACTTCAAAAATCTATAACTCTGGACACCTATTGAAAATGGCTTATGTAACCAAATGGCTTCTAAAGTTTGTGAGCTTGGATTTACCTAAGCATGCCTCCTCTTGCTATCATATAGTCTTGCAATCATATGGTCTTACTTACATCATCACTTATATATGTAGACTTATAGTTGGGAAGAGTAAGTATGTATCCTTTGAGTTTTTATAATTTTCACATGCAACTTTCTTCTAGTTGTTAAGTCTATGCACATGTTGTTTCAATTATTGAGTGAGATCATCATCCATGGTGGTTGGACTTGGAAAAATCAAGCTCCAAAGGAAGAGATGGAACTATTCCAATGACATAAGTTTGTATTACTTCTACAAATATAGCCCAAGGTGATAGGTAAGGTGAGTGGGAATCATTTTGTGAGTTATGTGTTATGATACCATGACAAGATGTATTTGTTGTACACTACACAAATACCTCCTTCTGGTGCACTGCATAAGGGAAAGAAAAAACTAGATCTAAACACACCCTCATGCATTCCACTGATGGACAACAATTAAAGTGGCTTGACATGGCTCTTCCACTTATCTAAGCAACTAATGGAGGACATCAAAGGTTGTCACTCGTGCTTTAATTACCTAACTCTTACGACCTTCCACACTAATAAAGCACCAAATTATGACAAGGCAAGGAATAAGCATGCTTGCTCAACCGATCTACTTTTAGTCCAAATCAAATAGGACTAGATGGGAAGTCTCTAATAAAATCAATTGATACTTGTTCCCAAGGTTCATTAAAAAATAGGCAAAGGCATAAAAAGTCCTTGAGATTTTCCATTGTAGCTTCTAGAAAATGGTATATTATCCACAAATTTAGCTACATCAATTTGTAAGTGTGGCTAAAAGAATTCCCTTGAGACCAATTAAAGGGTGGCAGAGACTCCATGGTATTCCATGAATGGTGGTTGGTGAATTTTCTCTAAGACAAGTTGTCTAAAGATTGTGTGATGCATAATCTCTTTTGAGAAAAGAGATATTCGTTATTTTAGGAATGATCTCCTTGTTGAGAGGTCCAATTATTATCGCTTGATCCAAACTTCATAGAAATATGAACATTGCATGTACAAGCCTCGCATAGGTTCATCAATGACAGAGATATTGAGGATGCTAGGTAAAGCATATGCCATAAAGTTTTCCTTCCTCGTTGATACTAGATTGTGGGTTGAAAACTTTGAATGAAGAAATCCCACTTGATATGTCAATAAAAAATGAGAGGCTGGGATATTAAGTGTTCAATGCTTTGCTAGTTGGTCTTGATTAGAAATTCAAAACCAATTAAATAATGATTCTGAATCCTTAGGGCCATGAACTATAGGAGCTAATTCTTTGTCATAAATGTTGACTTTCATAAGGTATGGGATGGCCACTTTTAGAAGCACACGAAACCACACCCATGCCCACTTGCATCAGGAAACGACAACAAAGAATGGTCATTTAAAATCTAGGAGTCAAAGTAGTGGTGCATTAGTCAAAGTAGCATACTTATGAGCTTGAAAAGAAAGGCCTTTTTTGTCCAAAAAAATTTGTCTAACATAATTCAAGGAAGGATCTAAGCTCATGTATGTGGCCAAGTAACTATACATTCAATCTTTTTTGGGTCTAAACAGATTCTTCCAACAAATATAATATGGCCTAAGTATTCAATTTGGTCTTGAAAGAAATGAGTCTTGTCAAGATTGGCATAGACTTGATTTTCCTTTCCAAGAAACTTTTTCTAGATGTTGCTCATGCTCTTAATGATCTTTGCAAATCATCAAAAAGCACAACAACAAAATTCTCCTTTGAGAGTGAGAACACGTTTTTCAAATGTTAATCATGCTCTTGATGATCTTTTCTAAAAATTAAGATACCACAACAACAAATCTTATAATTTAAGAAATGTCATGTTCATTATTCAACTCAATAATAAAAGGTGTTTTGGTAAGGCATAGGGCTTACACATTACCTATATGCCATGATACATACATCATGTACGCTTGCTTGGCCCAGTTTTACCTTGAAATTTCTAAGGGATGTTTGTTTCATATCTCTATAGTTCATTGCTTATTGAGTTCTTACTCGCACTAGAAGCTTCCTCAAGAATAGGAGTGTTAGTGGATTTCTCTATGAAATCTAACCAAAACTCCCAATTCCTAATAATCCATGATTGTTATAGTAAGTATGCACATTCATACATATAAACTCAAATGAGAATAATTTATTGCATGCGGATATACATGTAGTTATATGCATGCATGGCATCCTCAATTGGGTGCCTTCACCCAAAAAAATAATCCAAATACCATGGGCATGCATTTTTATCATAGTGGTTCATTTCTCATGTCTTGTACTTTATAATTGTTATTAACCTCAATAGCTACCTTGAGAATGGTAAGGGATTGGCATAAAGTTTAGAGCCACCTCTAATGCATCGAAAATGGCATGTTTGTGCTTACATGCCATAAACTTTAGCCATGATCAAGTCTACAAAGTTTAAGTATACATAGAATAAGTGTTTCTATATAAATTTCTTATTGATAGACTAAGTGAATGTAACCCATTAGTAACATGTCCATTAGTATCACAATTTGGCCCCAATATCTTTGTGAAGTGTGGATGCACAACTTTGTAAGGGTCTTCTTATGGAATCTCCACACTAAGCTTGATGTCAAAAGGATAACAATCTATAATTATTGATTCCATGAGCCAAATACACTTTGTAATGAGTTTAGAAGTATCATTATTGACCACATGGGAACCCTAGACACTCAATCTTGGGTAGCCCCACATGGAATGAATTCTCTCTATTATGTTCCCTTGTATTACTTCTCTCATGTCTTGATAGTGTGGTGGTTTAGGAGTGGAGGGATTTCTTGCATGCTTATGTGATAGGTGCATCTTCTTCTTTTCTCTAGTGCGAGTGAGCAAGTATAGTGATGTGTTGAGAGAGGAAGTGAGAAAGTATAGTGGTGTGTTGAGAGGGGGAGTTCACACATAGCCTCTTCTCCTTACAATGCTTCTTACTTGATGCAAATTAAGGACTACAATAGAGTCATAGAGTGGTAAAATAGAGCACGGATACAAGTGTAAGTAGCTTCCACTATGAGGAGGTTGATCCATTGGCTTAACAGGTAGCAAGATAACCCTTGCATTATCAAGGCTAAACCATAAGAAGTCATATGAAGTGATAATACACATGCATCCCTCTTATTTACGTGCTGTATTTACATAAGAATTCATATCTTCAAGGACATGCTTACAAAAGCTACAATGAGATACGCTTCCATCTCACATTAGGCCATATCTCCATTGCCTTCTTTTTTAGTACTCTATTTATAATGGGGTAGACTAGAGATACCAAAGGGCAGCGTGTTGTACCCAAAGGAGGGCACCATGATGTGTGCCCAAATGTATCCAGGGCTTATCTAGTCTTTGTAATCAAGCGCACTTGATTACCATTTCCAGGGCTAGATAAGCTCTAGGACATAATGGGCTCAAAATCATGTAGAGAGTGAGCAATTCTCATGACATTATTTTTGCTTCATATGTCCATATCTAGTTTGCTCTATGAGGCTCCCATGTGGTCACTCTCAAGGACTTATCTAGCCGTGCCTTCTATCAAGTTCATTGACACAAACCATGGGGGGCTCACAATCAAACATTAGAGGTCTATGAGCAAGGCTCAAAGGAAAGGACCATGGAGGGAACTAATGCGGCATGGATAGAGTCTACCATGCCTTCTTTGGGAGCACTGATACCCAAGGCAAGATATGCACCAGCTTCTAAGCTTGTAGAGATCCCTCAAAGTGACCCCGAGGAAATTGATAGAGAGATACAGAGGTAGACCCAGGTCCATTGAGATGGAGGAAGTAGTAGACAAACATTGTTTAGGGAGACAAAACTTACATTGTTGTCATTCTTACTTCGATGCCCGATGACTTTAAAAAAAATAGTCTTAGCTTGTGTCCTCATATATAGATTTTGAGCGTGTTCTCAAATTTGTAATGAGCAAAGGGGGAATCCAGTGTGTTACTATGTGAGTGTTTGTTGGCTTTTGCACTTGTTATTGCTGTGTGAACATACAATTGATTATATCTTCACACAGCTCCTCACTCATGCCATGACCATTGGGTTTCCAGTATTCTTTCACTTTTCAGCTTTTTTTTTTCTTTAAAAAAAGTATGTATGAATTAATAATAATGAATGTATTTTTGCCTTTCTTTGGTTGTTGTAACTCCTGTGACTGGGTTTTTCATCATCTCTTGGCTACATGGGTGGATGAGGTTGTAGTATCCTTTGATGACATACGTTGCTGATTAGTGGTGGATCTAGAAGTAGTGAAGGGTCTACTGGGGGGAGGTTCTTGTGTTCCCTGTAGGTGATTGTTTTTTCGTGTGTGTAATGTAATACAACCTTACACAATTTGAAGCTTTTACTAGTGTGAATAGACAGACTTGCATAAGCCCTGTTCACACACTGCATATATCAATGTCTTCTCAAACCATCTCGTGGGAACAATCCGAATCCACCAATCAATCCCACCAATTCTTAATTTTCTATATGATCATTTAAGATTGAAACGAAGCTCATACAATCTCACTTATGGACTGTTATCCTTGCACTTCAAGCTAAATGAAAAAGACATCATGGTCCATTTCAACGTAATACTCAAATCATTCCCAACCTTACTTTACCTACCCTACACTATAACAAAGGGGGTCCAAAAATGTATTTTTGATAAAGCAACATTGGAGTCAATCTTTAGTTTGCAGGTTAGGGTAGTAGTACTAAGTCACATGGTGGTTTGGATAGAAGAAAGTGCTTTGGGCTACCTTGATGAGGAATCATTTATAGGATTCAATATCTAACATACAATTAAGGTACATTAGGATGGAGGTTAGCATTGAGGGATAGGGGACTTCTTCATCAACCCATTAGGGAAGTTGGTGGTAATGAGGGTGCCACCATGCTTTGATGAATATGGTTTAGTTAACCCTTTCCTAGGAGCTTTGGTTAACGATTGTGTCAATCTCTAGCTTAATTTTCATACCTTTTGTCCAATACATTTGATTCCTTGTTTTCTATTATTTCTCCATTTTCTCTAGCTTTTGCTTTCTTTGACATTTTTCTACTTTCATTGACATTTATTCTCTAGGAGCCAGTGCCTGTGGTTGCAATTGAGTCCAACTGGTTAACTCGCTCTATGAGTGTGAAAGGGCCACGTGGCATGTTATGGGGGCTTGTGATGTTATCATAGACTTTGTGCTTGTCCAACTTGTTGAGTTGCTATGATAGTGAAAGGGTTGCCTTAAATGATTTGGCATGTTATGGGGCTTGTCATAATTTGGTGCTTTATTAGTGTGGAAGGTCGTAAGAGTTAAGTAGTTAAAGCACGAGTGACAACCTTTGATGTGCTTTGTTAGTTGCTTAGATAAGTGGAAGAGCCATGTCAAGCCACTTTAATTGCTGTCCATCAGTGGAATGCATGAGGGTGTGGTTAGATCTAGTTTTTTCTTTCCCTTATGCAGTGCACCAGAAGGAGGTATTTGTGTAGTGTACAACAAATACATCTTGTCATGGTATCATAACACATAGCTCACAAAATGATTCCCACTCACCTTACCTATCACCTTGGGCTATATTTGTAGAAGTAATACAAACTTCTGTCATTGGAATAGTTCCATCTCTTCCTTTGGAGCTTGATTTTTCCAAGTCCAACCACCATGGATGATGATCTCACTCAATAATTGAAACAACATGTGCATAGACTTAACAACTAGAAGAAAGTTGCATGTGAAAATTATAAAAACTCAAAGGATACATACTTACTCTTCCCAACTATAAGTCTACATATATAAGTGATGATGTATCATTGTAAGACCATATGATTGCAAGACTATATGATTGCAAGAGGAGGCATGCTTAGGTGAATCCAAGCTCACAAGCTTTAGAAGCCATTTGGTTACATAAGCCATTTTCAATAGGTGTCTAGAGTTATAAATTTTTGAAGTCTAGAAGCAAAGCTAAGAAAAGAAGCTCATTTGTAGACAACATGTTGTGGAAGCTCATTTGTAGACAACATGTTGTGTACCATTGCAAAGACCAAGCTGATGGGGTTGCTGTCATTGTTGAATTTGATGCTTCCTTGATGAGTCTTGAAAGCCTTTTTAAAGTACTTTCTTCGATTGATCATGACATACTCTATGAACCCATTGTCTGTAGGAAGCCTCATTCTATCTGCATTAGATATTTTATGCAAAAAAGAGACGTCTAATTTGAAAATATCAAACCAATAAACAAACATGTGCAACCAATCCCGTATCTTTCTTTTGTCATTAATATTCTAAGGTGCGTATACTCAATTGAGAGAGTAGTCGATTAGCCCCACAAGAAAGGCTTTATCTTCATCTTTTATGCAAGAAGCATCAATCATGCTCAACTTCTCCTCTGTGGCATGTGTTTGTTTGACTCATGCCAAGGCAAAGCAAGGAGAGCATAACAATAACACTCACCATTGCGAGGGGTAGCAAGCCTTGCATACTTTGACATCTTTTCTTTAAAGAGAACCTCTACCTCTCTTGCGACCTTGTGTCTGGCCTCATCATCCATGCCCTTTGACTTTTCATCCATTCGTTGCTCCATTTCATCCTTAAGAAGGAAAATAGATGGAAAATAGGGAGGAATACTTTACAACAAAAGTTAATGGCTTCACTTTGCAAATGGTAAAAATTTTATATGAAGAGATGGCTACCTTAAAAACAAGATGCATGAGCAATTGAATGTAATCTTGTACCACATTTCCCCCCTCTTGTTTGTCAACTATACACCTACAATCGTGCCTAAGCTATGCCACCAAGCTATACCAGCCATAACCTTTGCCACTTTGCCTGCTTGGTTGTCTTCATTTTTGATGCAATCAATGAATTGTTTGTGATGATTGTTTCCATCAACTATGTGGATCATTTTGCCTGTAAGGTATGGATCCCACTATACATATGTATCCAAGATGCTTTCAAACTTGTCACTCACACTCTTCTATGCATTACTCCATGACTCCCTCCTCTTGTTTGTGAGAGGTGTCTCCTCCCCCTATAAATCAATGGATACAAGATGCTTTCAAACTTGTCACTCAAACTCTTCTATGCATCACTCCATGACTAGGGCCTCCTCTCGTTTTTGTGAGAGGTGTCTCCTGCCCCTCTAAATAAATGATAGAAACAATGAAGGCACCCTTATTTTCCAAGTAACCAACAATCTTCATAAAAGAACTTCAGAGAGTTTTTTCTATTTGATGGATATAATTTTTTGATTGTTGCCATGTCAGTTAAAATAAGCCTACATAGTGAGAAATTTGGAGGCGGTGTTGTAAAATTGACTCTAATTCTCTCAAGGAAACCTTGAGGTGTACTAGTTTTAAGAGCTTACCAAATATCTTCACCTTCCTCTTACAGGTAGTTTTGACACACTTGTCTCCTCCTGTGTACTTTCTTGTTGAGAAATTGAATCTTCTTGGTCTCCTCCTTCACTTTTGATAGATTCTCCATGTTCCTCACTAGCAACAGTACCTGATTCTCCTCCTTCCTCTCACTAGCAATAGTACATGATTCTCCCCCTTCCTCACTAGCAAAATTATTTGGTTCCTTGCCTTCTTCATTTCCCCCTTCATTAGTTTCTGCATTCCCTTCTACCCCTTTTACGTTACCTCCTCTAGTGCCCCCTTCTCCATTTCCACATTCTTTTCCCCCTTCAAGTTCTTCAATCCTTAAATATAGGCTTAAGAAATAAGAGGCTACGCTACAAATGTGATTACCTTAATGTTGGCTTCTCCCAGCTCGAACAAACCTTGAGCAATTGTAGATGAACCCTCAACGCCCTCATTAGTTTCACTTTGATGTACCTACAAATTTATTTTCTGCTTAGGGTTAAGACTTGGAGTGTCTACCTCCATGTTATCACATGAACATGAAGGTTTGGATCAACATGACCTTGTAACATATCTACTAGCCTTTGACACGATAGGCAAACTCAACTCATTCTAAAATCATAATGAGAAAAACACAAAACATTAGAAATTTATTGGGAATCGAAATTCATAACATGAAATTATGTGTAATTCCATTCCCATATCTTGAAAATAATGTGACATCATGTGGAATATATTTCTCCTCATAGCTCAAAATTGTTACCTCAAGTTTTGAGGCTACATGTCATAACATTTTGTCACATATTTTAAACACCCATGACTGAAGTACTCGTAACAAATTTTTGTCATAGATTTTGAACACCCATGAGCATTGTGGAAAATTTGAGAACACGCTCAAAATCTATATATGAGGACACAAGCTAAGACTATTTTTTTAAAAGTCATCGGGCATTGAAGTAAGAATGACAACAATGTAGGTTTTGTCTCCCTAAACAATGTTTGTCTACTACTTCCTCCATCTCAATGGACCTGGGTCTACCTCTGTATCTCTCTATCAATTTCCTTGGGGTCACTTTGAGGGATCTCTACAAGCTTAGAAGCTGGTTTTTATCTTGCCTTGGGTATCAGCGCTCCCAAAGAAGGCATGGTCAATGCCTGGAAAGTCAAGACTCTATCCATGCCGCATTAGTTCCCTCCATGGTCCTTTCCTTTGAGCCTTGCTCATAGACCTCTAATGTTTGATTGTGAGCCCCCCATGGTTTGTGTTAATGAACTTGATAGTAGGCACGGCTAGATAAGTCCTTGTTGAGAGTGACCACATGGGAGCCTCATAAGCAAACTAGATATGGACATATGAACTTGATAGTAGGCACGGCTAGATAAGTCCTTGTTGAGAGTGACCACATGGGAGCCTCATAAGCAAACTAGATATGGACATATGAAGCAAAAATAATGTCATGAGAATTGCTCACTCTCTACATGATTTTGAGCCCATTATGTCCTAGAGCTTATCTAGCCCTGGAAATGGTAATCAAGTGCGCTTGATTTGCAAAGACTAGATAAGCCCTGGATACATTTGGGCACACATCATGGTGCCCTCCTTTGGGTACAACATGCTGCCCTTTGGTATCTCTAGTCTACCCCATTATAAATAGAGTACTAAAAAAGAAGGCAATGGAGATATGGCCTAATGTGAGATGGAAGCGTATCTCATTGTAGCTTTTGCAAGCATGTCCTTTAAGATATGAATTCTTATGTAAATACAACACGTAAATAAGAGGGATGCTTGTGTATTATCACTTCATATGACTTCTTATGGTTTAGCCTTGATAATGCAAGGGTTATCTTGCTACCTGTTAAGCCAATGGATCAACCTCCTCATAGTGGAAGCTACTCACACAATGAACTAAGCAATGTCTTGCATTCAAGATTACTACAAGTCTCTTATACATTAATAGATCAGATGAAATTCAAGTTTGTAGTATGAAACTCTAGAGCACTTACTTGAGTCATTCTTCTATTTTCAGACTTCACCACATTCTTACTTGCTTGGTTTTTAGCCTTAGTGTGCTCATCTTTTGTTAACCCAGGAGGTATCCTCTTACATGCTGCCTCAAAATCAGACTTCCATTTATTCTATAGATACCATTTTAACATGTATACTTCACTTCCAAAAACATAAAAGAATCTTACCATACCAAGAATATTTCCTAACATATTGAGTTGCATGCCCCATAGACCATGGGACCAAGAATCTCTTGGGTGAGAGGATACCAAACCCTCTTCCCTGTTTGTGGCCCTATAGCCCTTGGTTTCTCCATTGACTTCTTCTTGGCCTCAGTGAACTTTTCACTAAATTGAGACTCATCCAAAGAGAAAATGGTACTTTTGAGGTACAAGTAGTCCTTGAGGTTGGTCTTGATGATTGCTTCCTCATTCAATCTACATAAACAATGAGTTATGATAAACATGCTTATTCCAAGAAGCATCAAAAATGTATTCGTGTGAAAACCATAATTTAATCCAAGACTATACTTACATGAATCTTTGTAGATTAGCAATTAATTTTAACTCCTCTTGTTGTGTAGGGACAATAAATTGTGCTAAAACCCTCACATGCTTTTTCTTGTCATTACGTGAGACCTCCCTTATGCTTTCTAACCAGGATATTGTTCGATGGTTGCACTCCCAAAACATAAAACATCTTCCCTTTCAAGACAGACCACTGCTCAACTAGATTGGAGCTCATCTTCAAACTCTTTATTCACAATGTGCGAATTTGTATCCCATGTTTTTGTTATGTCCTCATTTACATCTCTAGTTGATCCATCTAGAAGATTCATTGGTAAGATGAACATGGATGAACATGCCTTTCATCTTGAGATACCCCTCTTGTGTTCAAACACCTTCTTGAGAAGAGAAATATCCTTTCTAAGCTCTCGTATTCTCTCATTCATCAAACACCTACCTTTGGGAATCATTGGAGGAATACTACCCTTGTTTTAGTGTTAGAATATCAAAAAAGTTAGAGTTTTGAGGCTTGGTCACAGCTTGTGAGATGATCTCCTTCAACATACTCAGGGTTTGGATGAAAGGAGTAGAGATGGGAAGGCACACCACTACAGCAACAAGGACATTGATTGACACTCCATGTGTTGCGCCCACTCCTTCTAATGTATGGGTTTTGCTTCTTTGGAGACTTTGGGGACCGAATTTACTATTGAGAAGGGTAACACAAGCTACCTTCCCCACAAGCTTCTTCTAGAAAGCATGGGACAACAAGGCAAGAGGATGAACCTACCTCTATGCATTGGAACCCTATGTCTACCATGAGTAGGCCCCCTATTTGCATTTCAGTGGTGGGTGAAATGCAACTTAGAGCCCTCTCACTTTGGCATATATCATGCATAACACATGCTTACCCTCACACCAAGAAGAGTGTTGTTTTGTGCATTTCACTGGCGAAATAGGGGATTTGGCCTCTTCTTAGATCCATTTTGAGCTGCAAACATCAATAAAAAAAGGCCAACTACACCAAGGAACAAGCTTGTTTTGTGCACTTTGCTAGAAAAATAGGGGAGATGACCTCCTCTTGCATCAATTTTGAGCTACAAACATCATTAAAGAAGGCCCTCTAGTTGCATTTTGGTAGCAAAATGCAGCTGAGAGCCCTCACGCTTGTGCTTAGACAACACCAAGGAGAGGACTATTTTATGCATTTTGCCAGTGAAACAAAGGAGATGGCATTTATTTGATTGCTCCTTATAACATGCAAGGATCAAAGCATAGGGATTGGCCCTCTTAGCATAGATCTTGTTACCTGGCCACATCCCCTCCAACAACCCGTCACCCAAGGGCCAGGTAATGGTGTGGAGCTGGTCAATAAAATGAGACCAGATGGTGAATTAGGGAGCTATTGGTTTTGCTTTGACTTTGTTAAGAGGATGCAGGAATGGACAACAATGGCTTGCCATGTTTATAACCCCTATGTCCAAGAGATGCAAGCCATAGCAATTAAAGACTTAAAGGTGGAGGACACAGAAGCACAAACTCTTTTTTAGACCCTATTGAATAGAGTCATGGAAAGGGAGGGTTACAAAAAGGTAAAATTTAAGGGATTTATGGCTAATGAGGCTCAAGCAACCTGGCAAGTTGTGAGGAAAATTTTCAATGTGGGCCTTGACAATGTTATGGTAGGACAAGAAAGATCTTGCTCTTTTCATTGGGAACAAAACATGCAACATCACAAAAAAAAAGCATTCCTCCCCATAGCCAAGAGGAGTTCAAACTGAGGTATCAAGCATGGAAAGCATCACCCTCAAGGGGCTACTAGAATAGAATTGGACAACCTACAAAATGGTTGAGAAAAGGACATGCAAACAAGACCAAGATCTCTGTCCTTGAGACATGGCTTGTGTGGTGGCATGCTAGAGTTGCACATTGGGGTGAATACATGATCAAGTTAAGCCAACTAGTTTCTAAAAGCAAATGATATGAAGATAATCTCAATTGAAATAATTTAATAAATGTTAAAATATTTATTGTAGGTCTTATAAGGAAGTAATAAGTACCTGATGCCACAAGCAAACTTTGCAAAGTCTGTGCATGGCAGGCTGGCTGGTGGCCTCCAATGATGGGGTTAAATATATTTACTTATATAGTGCCTGCTATGGTGATCTTATGATAACTCTTATACAATAGTCAAAATGTGACTCTTATATTAAGGGCAGACACCTTGGATGTGTTCAAGCATTGAGAAAATTTAAAAAAGATGAGCAACAAGTGCAATTCCACCAACCTAGACATGTGGTGGACCTTACTAATGAGGTAGCTATGGAGCTCAATGCTACAAACAGAAGGCTATCAAACAATGGTGATGCAAGGACAATGAGGCAAAAGCAACAAGGGGGGTTTTAGACTCCTATTAGGGATAGAGATTCACATCGGCCTAAATTTGAGTATGTTACTACACAAAGTGCATGCCAACCAAGCCCTCGTCATAGCTTGTATGGAAGAATAGATGAGGTGGAGGTGGATATTCACTCTACAAGGTGGGCTATTTAAAGGACAAATCTAGGTAGTGTAGTGGGGTGCCAAGGGTACTTGCATAACGAGAAAAGAAAATGCAATGACCTAATTGATAAAAGGGCAGAGGGGGATTATTAGGGGTTCTAGTGTCCTATTTTGAGGGCTCATTAAGATCCCTTCAGGCCCTAAAAAAGTTTTGTGTGGTTTTGTGACAACAACATTGGTCATACATGGGAGCTGGCAGAAATGTTATTCATACATGGGAGTCAGCAAAAAATATGGAGAGACCAGCAAGATGTCATGTTTTATGGCCGATTGCAATTGGTACATCCTAGGATTTTGTAGAGATAGAAGCATTACGGGATGTAGGCTTTGATCTATAGAATATTGAAACCAAACCAAACCACAACAATAGGCAAGGATGGTTGCATTGCAGATTGTTGGCGATGTTGATGTGCACCCCACACACCATGATGGTAAGGTAGTGGTGACTAGGGTGGTGTGACTAAAGAGATGGAGACAAGAATCAATATGGCTATAGAGTTGATGTGCACAATTCATGGTTGTAATTTGGTGGTTCAAAATAAGCATGTGGAATTTCCTTTATCGACTGCTGAAAGAAGCAAGAAAAATGCAGAGACCAATTTGGTAGTAGTTTCTACTTTTCCTTCCTGCACTCATGAGGATTTTTCAAGACGGTAAAAAATACATGCCTTGCAAACACCTTTACTTTGTCTACACAAAACAACTTGGGTTGGATGTGGTTCACCAAAAGTTTGTTCACTAAGCGGCATGGACTAAAAGAGAGCTCCATCAAGCACTTAGGCTTATAGGTTAAAATTTTGATCCTTTCATCTTTTGATATTTTTTTTTGAGCACAATTAGTTTTTCAATACTACTACATTATATTTAATAATTACGAGTATAGTCTTGACTGCTATTGAAGCTCCAAAATGTATAGAGAAACTTTGTATTTACATGCTTAATCAAATAGGATTTTGATAATTAAGAACGTGGAGAGTTGTGCAGGATCTTGTAGGGGTGTTTTTTTCTATTTTTTTAGTGAAATATATTTAGTGCTTAGTTTTTGGTGTTTTTTTAAAAGTGACTAGTTTTTTTTTTCCATTGCTCGGCCCGCTCATGGGATTATGCTTGCAAAATGGTTGTCCCCACTCCAAAGTACCTTAAGGATCTCACAACACTTACAAAAGGGAGATTTGTAATATGATCTATGAAGCAACCAAGAAGCTTTAAGGTGCCGTATGAGGGCTCAATGCCATGAGATTCAAAGAAAGTTCAAGGAGGTTTAATGACCTTGAGGAGGGTTTGAATAGAGCTTATAAAAGAAGAAGTACTTGCATGGTCTCTTTGGTCCCATGAGAAAATATCATGTGGAAAGTTGTCACTTTGAGAACTAACCCTAAGTTTTAGCTTTTATTAGAGCTTTTTTGAACTTTGGTGTCAATTTGCATTGGATATATCAAACTATAGTTTGATATAACTGAGTATTTAATTGAAAAAGTAATCATGATGGGAAGCTATCATTTCCAGGAAGGAATCACATGGGTTACATCACACATCTTGGATGACTAGCCCCAAACAAAGAAATAACTGCATGGATTTTGATCTTAGGCAGTAGCCAAGTGGAGCCTAATGAAAGAGGACTATGGTGTGTTCTTCAAAACGGCAAAGGTGCTCAAGAAATCCTCATGGAATGCCTAAGAATAAAATAGGCACAAGGATGTTAGAGAGAAGGGGAGTCTTATGGAGGACCCCCTTGCTCAAGGAATCCTCATGGAAAACCTAGGAATAAAAGAGGCACAAGGATGTTAGAGAGCAGGGGAGGACCCCCTTGCTAGTAATATGTTCATGGGAGAAGTCGACCAAGAAAAATGTGGCATGAAGAGGCTACAAGCAATGACTAATGAGGAGACAAACCCATTTTGTGAATCAAAGGCCAATATGTTGGCATGCAAGGCTAGTGTTAGGAGGTGTTTGGGGGTTTGTCACAAAAGGCCTTGGGTTATGTTTAAGAAGCATGGAGGAAGCAATTCGTTTTCCTGGATATTCCATCTACACGATAATTGCTCCAACATTCATAACAATTTAGGTAAACCATTCACAGAGCATCATCTCCACAAAGGAATGAAATTTTTGAAATGGAATCTAGGGTGGAGATTTGACAAGAATAGCGGTGGAGATCCAACATGAGTAGCTTAGCATTCTTGATGCCCTTGTACCCTACACCCCCCTAAATCTTTGTGACAAAATGCTCCCTCCCACTTCTTACCTTAAGGTCCTCTAAAGGCTTCTCTTCTCTTGTCCCTATGGAGGGCCTTCCATTTTAATCCCTTGCAGCACCTATTTTGAGCCTTAATGACCCTTTTTTCCGAGAAGAAAAGGCAAAACCTTTTCAGGCCTTAATAGACTTAGTCTACCCTCATTTCGACTTAAGAGGGTCAAGACAATCATACTTCAAAGCCTTTTGATTCAAGCCATAATGCCGGTCAACTTGAGTCCAAGATTTACACGTGGATTGGGTAATCTTCCTCTTTTAGAAACTAGGGCATCTATCGACTCCCTCTCAAGGCTCTCACGTATGGGGATCGAGAGCAAGAATAATAATAATAATAATATATATATATCTCTAGCAAGCAATTGCAATGTTTTTGAACGAGGGAGAGCGGGGTCGATGTCAGTCGCTTGCTCTCTCATAAGGAGCTATGACACTTTCTCTCTCTTGTGTGTCCCACTCTCGCTCGGAAGAGGATAACAACAGGGATAGGCATGGAGGAAACAGGGCGTGCGGGGTGGGGGGTGGGTGTGCACGCGTGGGGCAATGAGCCCTCTCACATGCCATGATTTCTCTTGTTTTCCCTTTTTTAAGCTTCTCCTCTATCTATTTCGTAAAGTCTTGTTACTTTCCTCTCTCTCCTCCTCTTTTGTGATTTTCACAAGCTTAACATTGTCCTTTGGTTCCACAACCACAACCCCTACAATAACTCTTTTGCAAGTAGAAAAGAGATTGCATCGGCATGGTAAGGATTGATAAACAAGACAAGGGGTGACTAGAACAACATAAAAACTCTTTTTCAAGCCTTGTATATTGGCAAGCTCATCCATTCCAACATTATAGAAAGTAGTTTGAGCGCACATGAGTTCGTAGTGTGCCATCCCATATAGGCATGCATGCTGAATGTGAATGCCTTAAGGATGCGTCAAGGTCGTATACCAAAGATCAACATAGTAAGCTCGGGAATGCTCTGTAAGAGGATACAACATGCGGTACAAGAGAACACTCACAAGAAGTATGATCTTTCACAACACAAAACTTTAAAAGTCAAAATACACAATAATAGAGATTGAGAAGAATATTGTATTGGTGAAGTGATACAATAGATGGAAAAGCCCATGTGCTCCTATTATGAAGGAGGCTTTGATGGAGCCACTAAGATGGAGGTTGTATGTTGGTAAAATCACAAATGATGAATGATGCTGTGTGGAGAAGGGGCTGTCAATGTATCTATTAGATATCGGCTAGTATATATATGGGCATGTATCTATATGGGCAAGTATACACACACGACCATGGCACGATCATGTAGGCTCGTTGTTATAATTGGTGCCATTGTTTGCAGTGTAGACACGATCCATAAAGATGTACTCTATGCAGTTTTCCCACCTCCCATGGCCACCTCGGCTTATCTTGGGCCTCATTCAATCCCCTCAATGTCAGGTCAAGGTGCCTAAGAGTAAATTCTACCTACTCCATATGTGAGATAATGGTCTAGTGTAACATGTAGCCTATTTGGATGTGTGCCCTAATCTAAGGTGTCTCTAAGCCATCTAGTGCCTAAGAGTAAATTCTACCTACTCCATATGTGAGATAATGGTCTAGTGTAACATGTAGCCTATTTGGATGTGTGCCCTAATCTAAGGTGTCTCTAAGCCATCTAGCCTCCTCCTAGGCTAGGTGGCCTTCTAGATCACCTTATTGTGTGAACATGAGGATATCGATGCCCGGGTTGTTCCTGGGGCTACTCCTCTCATTAATGGGGGCTATGCAAACATGAGCTAGACGATGCCTTGATAATGCAATATGAATATAATATGAGGGTGCAACATTTATATCTAACACCCCTGCTTAATGTCCACACTCGATGATGAACTACCTTTGTGATCTCATACT
The DNA here is from genome assembly GCF_041138505.1 of Cibotium barometz. NCBI lineage: Eukaryota > Viridiplantae > Streptophyta > Polypodiopsida > Cyatheales > Cibotiaceae > Cibotium > Cibotium barometz. The sequence goes on from NC_141047.1 coordinate 8,089,736, forward strand.
GAGTTGATGAAGATGTTGGCTCCATCCCATCCCTACTAAGAGCCTTCATAAAGATGTTTACACAATTTTGTATCATTTTAAACCCATGTTAATCTCACTGAGAACATGCGCAAAGTGATAATGAATCTCAATGTGTTTCTTGCAAGCATGAAATACAAGACTTTGAGCAATGGCCATGTATCTCACCTACATATTTCTACTGAGATAAAAATGTTTTTTGGCTTCTACCAGATCTCAATCCCCAAAACAATAACGTATGAGCCCAAGGTTTGTCATCTTAAACTCTGTGCACTAAGTGTCTGACTATGTCTGTGAGATATTTTTTAGGTGATCCCAACTTGGATGTTATCTATATAGAGATCAGTATACTTTCCATGTTCACAAGACATATAAAGGGCTGCGTGAGAGACCAATACTCACAAAATAAGCATCAATTATTTGGTACCGTGCTCGTGGGGTTTCAACCTGTAGAGTGCCTTCCGTAAGCATCAATTATTTGGTACCATGCTCGTGGGGTTTCAAACTGTAGAGTGCCTTCCGTAAGCTGTAAACTTTTCTTTCAGAATCAAGAACCATGAACCTTGGTGGTTTCTCCCACGTATACCTCCTTCTCGAGGTTCCTGTTGAGAAAAGCTATCTTTATATCTATTTGGAGAAGAACATGTCTTGCTACCAATGTAAGGATGGCAATATGAAGGATTGTGTAAGAGACCAATACTCATAAAATAGGCATCCATCCTCTAGTACCATGTTGGTGGGGCAGGTTTCAACTCGTAGAGTACTTGCAAACTCTGCTTTTGGAATTAAGAACCATGAATCCTAGTGGTTGCTCTGCATATGCCTCCTCCTTAACCACAATCTGCACCATCCTTACATCCATTTCGAGAATATGCCATGCAACCAACGTAAGGATGGTGTAGATTGTGGTTAATCTAGTTGTAGGAGAAAAAGTTTCTTGAAAGGAAAATCCTTCAACCCCTATGCAAAACCTTTGGCAACCATCCTTGCCTTGTACTTTTCCAAAGTACCATTAGATTTGTATTTTGCCTTGTAACCAATGCCAATTACCTTATCTCCAAAGGTTGATCTACAAGGTTCCAAGTACGGTTTTTCAAGATAGAATCATATTTTACTTTTTTTGATGTCATCTAATTCTAATCTCCTTGTGCTTCAAACAAAGGTAAGAAGGAAGCTCCTCCCTCTCCATCCAACGTGGTTTTTCTTGAAATACCATATCTTGACTCACTATGATCTGCTTTGACTAAGAGTCATAGTGGAAATATCCCTTTGACTCCATGTCGTAACCCAAAAAGATGCATTTCTAGCTTTGAACATCCAATTTCAATTCTTTGAGATCTAAAACATGTACATACATTCATACCCAAAAACTTTAAAGTGTGCAACTGAAGGTTTCTTACCCGAGAGGCATGTATAATGGATTCATCCCTTTGACGGCCATTATTACACTTGTTAAGAATACACACAGTTCTATTAATTGCCTCATCCCAAAAGAATTTGGGTAGATTCCAGCCATTAAGCATACTACTCGTCATCTCCACAATCTGTAACACCATTTTGTTGTAGAGTATGAGTGTTAGTGACTTTATGCCTCTTTCCTTACAAACATCGAAGAATTCATCAAGCATGTATTCTCCTCCCTCTGTTTGTTCTAAATTTCTTCAATTTGATTATTGTCTCACTTTCAACCAATGTAAGACATTCTTTAAACTTTCCAAAAGCTTGAGACTTTTCCTTTAAAAAATACACCCAAATCTTTCTTTCGTAATCATCTCTATCAATGTGAAAAAGTAAGAAGAACCACCAAGTGCAATAGTTCTCATCTTTCCACTCAATGTGTATGAGATAAAGAGGAGCCTTGGCCCTAAAACTGCCCTCTTGTGGAAAGGTTTCAATGCTATGCTTACCCAATCATGCTTCACATACATCTGAACAATAAAAAATTGGAGCCAAAAGCTCAATTAACTTATCTTTTTGTATCTTTAGAAGAGTTAGCATACTCAAATGCCCATCTCTCTCATGTCAAATTTGGTTGCCACCCAAATTGGCATTAACACTGAAAGCTCGTACAAGTTTTCCTTCGAATGTCCTTTACATGTCCATCGAGAATGACTGCACCATTTTATCAAATTGAACATGCACGTCCTGGTCCGTTATGGCCAAGCTAGAAAGGAGGTTCCTCTTTACCCAAAGAAAATTTAAAAGACCTTTTGTACAACCTTCTGATCCAAGAAACATCCTTCTAGTTTCAAGAGTTGGAATCTTTACCCTTCTTCTTTGTATTAGTGCAGAAAGCCAGGTTGCCACCATTCCGACTCTAAATCACATCTCCTCATCCCGAAGTAATGAGTATCAATACATACATGAATCGAAAAAGGGTTTTTTGTTATGGGATCATCATAGAGCCTAAGCATAAACAACACAATTGATCAAGGAATTGAATATGGTTTGCGCACGATAGCGATAATGATAATGGTTTGTACATGATAGTGATTATTGAGTAATTAAGCAAACTGCAATGGTGGCCACAAATGAAACATTGGGTTGGATGATCAAGGGCTTCTCAAGTTCCTTGCATGTCAACTTCTAGTTTTACACCACTGTTTTAAACATGCAACCCTTAAATTTGTGCCTTATACGTTGCCATTTTCACGCTCATCTCATGTTTCAAGTCTAGACACTAAAACTCAAGATTGCAAGCCATCACCTTGGGCCATAAATTATGGGCCACACAAAGTCATCCATATGAAAGCACACAAGAACACCTTACCAAAGCTTGTTGGGCTCTAGAATCAAACTTATTTCGGATACTTTAATTGAAGCATTAAGAAGCCTAATCCAACACAAGCCATTTCATGCCACATATGGCTGACCAAACTAAACCACAGTTTTTCCCCTCTTGAAGTTACAGCTTATGCAACCACCTTGTATTCAGATTCCTGCTCTTTGGCAAGCCGATCTGTTGCCACATTTGTGTTGTTTGCATCCTAATCCAAGCACTTAAGGCCCCTTAATCATGGTTAAAGGCCTAGAGCTACATACATACACATCTGAAACGAAAGTCATACACCAAGACTTTATTTAACATGAAGGTGGCATGAGAACATAGAAGTAAATCAAGTGATTTACAACTGCAAGCTGAAAAGGGTTGAGTAATAAAGCTAAGACATAAAGTAGCATGAGTAATTGACTACTAAAGCTAGACATAAAGGTGGCATGAGAGAGAGTGTTTTATTTCCGTCTTACAAAAGACCAAATGGGTCTATGAGCAATAATGCTCTCCTAAGAATCGCCTTCACAAGAAATGCCTCAAGTTTGGATCACGCAGCCATATATATTTATTTATATGCAAACAAATACATATACATACAAGCACGCATTGTACAAGTCCACACACAAGCATGACCTGCATACTCGTTTAATCGTGTGGGGAATAAGTTTGAGTCATCTTAGAATCTAAAAGGTCCCTTTTTTAGTGTCCAGTGCAAATCATTAAATAGTGAGCCTGTGAAGAATTTGAAATTCTTGCAAACTAGCAATTTTAAAGGTTTCATCAGTTTGTTTCTAGAGTATCATAGATACGGTTTCAAGATTTTTAAGGGGGAGAGACTGTTTTTTGGGTAGATGTCTAGGTAAACATCAAAAGCACCCCAACAGTATGAAAAGAAATTTAAACTAAACACAAAATCGTCCATTACTAGCTATGTAGACTAATAGCGATGACTACCAAAAAAAGAGAGAGAGAGAGAAGCTAAGCCCTTGCATGATGTCATGTGTGAGAGAGAGAGAGAGAGTCATCTATGAGCATAAAACAGAGCATCTCACATCATGGTACAAACATGATGGAGTAATCTCCTGAATGTAACAGGAGGAGGCCATGCCAGGCCAGCATTACAGCAGCAGTGGCATTGACAGTTAAGCAACTCTGGCTGCACTAACAGGATGTCATTCAAGGCAAATATTACAGCTGCAACAGAACATTACCATGTGCGCGACTGTCTCCACTAAAAAAATAGATAACAAAATGGAACCTGCAACCAAGAGACTACATTGCAAATGCCCAAAAACCAATTTGTCAGGGATTATACAGCCACAGAGCTTGGATTAAATAAATGCAAGACCAAATGTTGGTCTCATCAAGTTGTCTAGATTCTATACAGCAGTTTTACACCAGTCACTTGAGATGCATGTAGCAAACTCCCTCTCTCCTTTGCCAGGCACATGATGAGAACCTTGCCATGCCTAATATAGCCGTGTACTTAAATGGAGCTTGATTACTTTGTGATTAAATCGCCTTTACTTTGTCTAAAAACCAGCCATTTACTTTCTACAAAATTGTCTTCCAGTGGACAAACTGATGATCAGAATTGCTTTCCTAGTTCCATCTTTTTTACCATCCCAATTGCACCATGTAACATTGAATCAAGAATGCCAGCCACCTGATTAACAAGCACATACATATAAGCCATGACAGATTTAACTTCAGATTGGGGAAATGACTGGTTTTATGGGAAAGGTAATTGTTACATACCGTGAAGACACCACCGATAATCGCACAAACATTTGTGATAAAATGTGAAAAAGATTTTGGATTCTCTCTAACAAGTACCTGTACAGTCAGCAAGGCAATAATGCAGGCAAGAGAACAAGTTGAGATCAATACCCACATATTTGAATACTTTCCTAAAAAATTAAGCAATGAGCACACATTGCACACGCGTGTACACGCACATCCACATGCATGCACACATACACGTGTGCCCACACACGCACACTTACACGACCTTCTCCCCAAATCCCATCATGGAAGAATACCAAAAATGAAGGACCAATTCCCCTTGTCATAGACCTACATATCCATAATGAGCATTGGTTCAGGTGATGAGGGAATGGGAGAAAGTCCAAAAGGCCCACTAACCTGCATTGGGGAGAGTTCGTAATGGAACTTGGCAGTTGGCATATCTGTTGTCTGGAGGACATTGCTATGAACAGTGTAATCATACTTCTCAAGTACTGTTTCATGTCGGGCCCTTGCTGAAATCACTTCAGTCTTCACAACTTGCAAGTAATGTTCATGCTGCCAAATCGAAAGCATTACTAAGTGACAAAATGGTGAGGATGGCCACAGAAGTGCAAGAGATGATTACATGTTCTTTATGTGAAGAACACTTACAGTGATGTTTTCATGTTCTGATACATATATCCTAACAGGAAGGCGATCCCCGGATGAGACAAGCTGAGGAGTAAGTCTCATGACTTCTCGCAACATCTTCCAAGGCAGCCTCCTTCCAAAGGAAAAATCTGAGACATAATGTGTCATGTTCATCATCGATGCATCGAATGAGTGAGATCCTGAGTGGGCTGATATCATTAAATTGCCTGGAACCTGTGCCATCCCACCAACACACAAAACATTACAAAATTCCATATACATATATATATTGGTTACTTTACTTTGTGTAAAAGTGTGTTGTCTTTGGTGATTAACAAAAGTTATCTCAGATATGTTGCTTGTGTTTATCCTCAAGTGGATAATCGATGATTTGACTTATTGCTCCATACACCTACAACATGGCTTGGAGAGGTAAACCTCCTCCACTGTAATCCGGATCCTGCCTACATAAGCGAGGGATGGTGTCCGTCCCTTGTGTGGGGCTCCTTTCCAAGGGGCTTTTAATGAACTTATCCTTCTGGTAGATGACCACATTCTTGCCACCAAGTTCTCTCATCCCAAGGGACCCTTACATGCGGAATTAAAGCATATCACATGTTTACAAGTGAGCCCAAAATAGGGGAACCCACCCTGTTGAGGGAACTTGTTTTGCCAAGAGATTAAATTGATGGAATTAGCACAAATGACAAAAGTTCAAGTGGCTTTGAAAAATTAACAACTATTCCACCTAAGAAAATGCATGCATATCAGTATGTACTACAATATACCACCACCTTCTCTTCAGCTTGGGTGCAAGCTTAACCTTAAGGCCAACACTGCTTCAGAAGTGCTCACAGCAGCTAGGACTTCACTACCAATGGTTTTGTGCCTTGATTACATAGTACTCTGGCCACTTGTCCACTGCTTATAAGCATGCTAAAAAACCATTAAAAACTTTCATCTAGATGACGATTTAAGTGTAAGATAACAATATGGCTCTAGTAGTGAGATTAAACTTGAAGTTTTAGGGCTGACTTAAGATTGCTTTCAATAGCTGTTGCTGAATCCAATCTCTAAAAGTGAGTGGATTTGCTCATAGTTCGTTATCTTCAGGATCTGGCCATGACCAAGCTCTAGCGACACATTTAAGTAGTGGTTTTGATCGTAAGGAACACCACGTTTGAGCAATATGCACGCTCGGTATAGGTCTACCCTCAAGCTTAAGGATTCTCCGAAGGGAGTGGGAGGTGACCTTGCTGGCAACCCTTCCAGTTTATCTTTGTTCATTTCTGTGTTGAGAATGGTGTTTGAGGGCTTTCATGCACTCACGCCATACTTTGGATAAAGCCGTGCTTCAGGTCATGATTTTTGATACAATGGGTGTTCACGCACACCTGTATAAACTCCTGGCAGTACTACCATACATAGTGCACAGTTAACCTTTCTTTCGGATACCCCTCTTTGGGAGCTGATACTTACCTTCTTAACTTTCACAAAACCTTCTATTCTGCAGCCTCCAGCACGAGGGGCAGGACGCTTTACTGTTTCATTAGAGGCAACAAATAAACTGTGAGGTTTACTCTCCAACGGAACCTTTGCAACTGGTGCCACCAAAGCCTCCATAGCCTGCATATTTGAGCATGCAACACAAAGCAGAAAAGTTCATTTGTCAAGACAAGCTAAAAAATGAACCACAAAGTACAAAAAATTTAGGAAGATTTTTGTCATATATGACTTCTTATCAACTGAACGAAACTAATTGACTTCTCTTCTTAACAACTGTGATCACATTAGCATGGATTTTGATAGAACCACTACAAAAGTTTCAGCCAAAATGAAATAGTACAGAGCAAATCATCCTGAGAAAAGCTGCGAGCACCCCCCCCCCCCTGCAAACATCTGCGCGGCCTGCGCCCCCCTTTGCTGCCACCTCTTCTTGCCCTCTGCTCTTCTGCGCCTCCCTCCCTTTGACCTGCGCACCCCCTTTGCTGCCACCTCTTCTTGCCCTCTGCCCTTCTGCGCCTACCTCCCTTTGACCTGCGCACCCCTGCCTTTAGCTTGTGCACCCCTCCCCCTGCCCCTTCCACCTACGCACCCCTCCCCCCCTCCTCCCGCATTCATTCCTCTCCTGCTGGCCCCCTTTGATGGACTGCCCTCTCCCCCCCCCCCCCCCCCCCCCCCCCCCTCACCCCCCCCTTTCTCTCTCTTTCTCTCCCCGCGCAGCCCTTCCCCCTCCCTTGCTTCCCTCCCCCTGCAGCCTCTCCAGTTCCCCCCTCCATTTCCCCTTCAGCCCCCTCTCGTCCCCTTTGACGGATTGCCCCCCGCCCCCCCCCCCCCCCGCCCCTTATCTCTCTCTCCCCGCGCGGCCCTTCCCCCTCCCTTGCTTCCCTCCCCCACAGCCTCTCCAGTTCCCCCCTCCGTTTCCCCTTCAGCTCCATCCCTTGCCTATCCTTCTCAAAAGCGGACCTCCAGCTCCTCGCTACAACAGTTGCATCTCTAGACACCTCCACACTGTGTGCAAGATTGTTGGTAGCCGCCCAGCGTGTGGACAACTCAGAAATCTTCTACAGGCTAGCCTCCTTGGAGAGCTTGCAAAGATCACAGACATTCATCCTTTGTGGCGCGTCTACTACGACGTTGAGTTTGACTCGCCAACAACGTCAGATAGAGTCATGCAACTGAGCCCCATCGCATTGCGTACGGCCCAAGCCTTCTTTGCGAGGTGGCAACACGGCTTCAACCCCGCATTCGACCCACTGGCTGGTGTTTCACGCTTTCCCATGACACTTTGCTTCCCAGGCCTTAGGAAGGAATACCTTCCTCTTCTCCCTGTGATTGGTGGAGCCACTGGGAGAGTGATGGAATCCCCCCCCCCTTGCTGCTTTGTCCCTTGCGGCCGGGATTCCGTCCCTTCGCATTTGTATTGCCTCGCTAGAGACAGTGCCTCACGTCATATCCCTTCCTTGCCTCTAGGGAGACCCCATCCTCCAGAGAGTGGAGTACTTTGGCCTCTGAATTCATTTGTAGGCAGATGGGACACCTCACCAGAGCTTGCCCTTGGCGCCTAAAACCGGTCTATGGACACATAAAGCGGTAATTCATTCACAAATAACCTGGACTTCCTCAGACACACAATCACAGAATCCTCGCTCCCTCACTCAACAACACATTGGCCCCGAAGTCCGGCGCCCCTTGCGGTATTTCTTTATTGTTAAAAAGTTGGAAAATACAAAGCTCGAGTGCAACAGAGCACTCTACTTGCACCAGCTAAGTTTTACAAATTCTGGGAGAAATTTGCCAACATAACTGCACTAAAACTCTTCCATAACATCTCAGAATGAGTCCCAACTGACAGGCTCACTTCCATAGGCATCAGACTACCCAATGGAGTCCAAAACATTACAATTCAGCTTGCTGTAATTTTCTGCACAGACCTGTTTTCAGCTCTGTTTTCAGCCCAAATTAACCCTTGTACTGTCCTGGAGGACTTTAGCAAAGTCCTACTGCATTTTGGCATCAACCGGGCAACATAACAGCCCAAAAACAGCACCTAAACAGTGCTGAAACAGCGTTGTATTGAAGAGGTTATTACCCTCTTCCGTCCCTGCTTTGGTGTAGGAACTAACTACACCGGTTCCTGTTCAAGGAGGCAACTAGCCTTTGCATATAAGCATGAAATTCACATAGCTGTACCTGATTTTATCTGTTGAGAGCATTACCATAGTCTGCAAGAGAGAGAGAGAGAGAGAGAGAGAGAGAGAGAGACTGTGGGGAGCAAGCTCAACCCTCAATACATGAGTTGCAGGGCAAGGGAGTGCACCACCATAGCTCTTAACCTGCAACAATCCACCATCATGGCTGCAAATGAGCCTCATTCAGCCCAAAATCCCACGCTTCCCTCTTCCCAGTGTAGAAAATGCACATAAATTTGACACTAGGCACATTTTTAAGCCTTTTCCACATGCAATCTTCCAAGCTAAAAATCTCCTGACTGGTTCACATTCTCACAACAGTCCTTTGCCAGCTTTTGGTCCCCTTGACATTCTGCACAAACTGACGCGAACACTTTTCAATTCCGACACTACCCAAAATAGCAGTTCCCTAGATTTTAGGGATGATGTCATCTGCATTCCTTCTGGTCTCCTGACCATCTTTGACCACTATGGTCACTTCAAAATTTGCTTAGAATTCAAGATACATTCACATTTCGGTGGCGGCCACTTACTAGTGTAAACCGGCCTATGCCCTCATTCAACGGCCATGTCCTGGACACTGTCATTCATCTTTCAGTGCCCATGTCCTGGACACTGTCATTCATCTTTCAGTGCAGTTCTCAGGCTTAGCCAACCACTGGTCCAAAGTCCCACGGGCTGACCCATTCTGACATTGCAATGGCCCAAGCCCTTCCAAGAGACCCCGGGGGAAAACAACAGCAACCAAAGAGAAAGAAAAGAAAAATATATATTTATAAAGAAATGTAAATAAAGAAAACAACTGCAAAAAGTTTCACCTCCTGGTGACATACCCCCCTCTTGAAAGAAGCAAGCGACCTCGATTGCAAGTCCACATGCAAACGGATGACACAAGACGATCACAAGATTCCCCAGGTGATTCGTGTCATCGCATGTATCTCTTGCCAACAGATAGTACGGGGTGATGATAGGAATTCCCCACTACCATTTGTGTCATCGCAGGTTCAAGCCTTTCAAATACATGTTTCCGGATGCAACACAGGGCGATAGCACGTGTCTCCGCACTATTAGTGTCACAACACGTATAATCATTCATTGAAGTGTAACAGATGCATTTCTCTAAACCTTGTCCTCCTTATTCCAAGGCTTTTGGAGAAACCTTCTCGCCTTGCCTCCACTCAACTTCAAAGCAATGAAAGTCCATTCATTCATTTATTGACAACAAATGTCAAAACTGTACATTGCCAAACATATGATACAAGTGTAGAGGTCATTCAAAATTCAGGTTCAAAAAGCAGATCATGTCACTGTAGTGTCTAACATGAAACCTTTTGTACCTTCGTCTAGTGGAGACAAATCAGTTTCAGCTTCATTCAGTTTGTGCCATGCTATCATCACATCCACTTCAAAAGTGTTTGTCAGCCATGCAAAAGAGAACTGCTGCTTGAATTGGACCCATGTAGCAGGTGCCTGTCCTTGCATCAACAGTGAGGTCCACCACTGCAATGCATTACCTTTCAAGAAAGTAGCAGCCTTCCGCACCTTAGAAGACTCTGTAAAGTTTACCCTAGTGTATGCTGCATCAAACTGCTGAATAGAAGTCAGCGCTTTCAATTTGTCCTGCATCCCACTGAAAGTCTCAAACTTTACTGCTTGACCTCCTTCTTTGTAATCCTTTTGCACCTTTTCTGCATCAGTCCTTACTGCTCTTTGTCCACTAGGCTGAGAAAATTCAGCCACATTAACACGTGCTGCAGGCATCAAAACTGGACTGAAATGTGTCTGAAGTCCAGGCTGCACACCTATGTTGGCATAAAGAGGGTTCACAAATTCTGTAGGCATCAGTCCTGGTGACCCTCTTGGCATCAAACTTGGCAAAGCTGTGGGCGGTCTAGCCATGGCCTGGAAAATAGACCCACCACCAAAATAACCGGGTTGGGCAGCAACCAAAGGAGGAATGGTCGGCAGAACCATTTGTGCATTACTGCCCTGACCATTAACTGCCTGATCCTGTGCCTGTGTAACATGCTGCACTGGATTAGCTGCCACTGCTGGTGTTTGCTCTACATGCTGTGGCATCCTTGGCACTTGTTCCTGTGCCCTCTCTACTGCATGCTGGGATGCTTCAACCTGGGAATCCCCTGTACGTGACTGCAAAAATTTCTTCATTCTGGGATTCTTAACTAGCTGCTGAAAAGTTCCAAGCATGCTAAGAAGCTGTGCCTGAAACAAATCCTCCTGTTCCTGTTCTTCCTCTAACAAGGCTGGCTGTACGCTGTCTGCGAGTAGAAGAGGAACTCTCTTCGGCAGGGAGCTTGCCTTTCCCTTTGTCTGTCATACTGTCAACTGAAAGTTTAAGGGAACCTGTATCCAAAGAAAGAGACCGTACTCTTTCTCACCTGTAATCAGTTGTACCTCACTATGTCTGTCTCCTGTTCACCCAATCCAATCCGTGTCCGGGCTCTTGCAGAAAAGAGGACCCTATCCCGGCAATGGAACCATAAAACCGGTCTATGGACACATAAAGCGGTAATTCATTCACAAATAACCTGGACTTACTCAGACACACAATCACAGAATCCTCGCTCCCTCGCCCAACAACACATTGGCCCCGAAGTCCGGCGCCCCTTGCGGTATTTCTTTATTGTTAAAAAGTTGGAAAATACAAAGCTCGAGTGCAACAGAGCACTCTACTTGCACCAGCTAAGTTTTACAAATTCTGGGAGAAATTTGCCAGCATAACTGCACTAAAACTGTTCCATAACATCTCAGAATGAGTCCCAACTGACACGCTCACTTCCATAGGCATCAGACTACCCAATGGAGTCCAAAACATTACAATTCAGCTTGCTGTAATTTTCTGCACAGACCTGTTTTCAGCTCTGTTTTCAGCCCAAATTAACCCTTGTACTGTCCTGGAGGACTTTAGCAAAGTCCTACTGCATTTTGGCATCAACCGGGCAACATAACAGCCCAAAAACAGCACCTAAACAGTGCTGAAACAGCGTTGTATTGAAGAGGTTATTACCATCTTCCGTCCCTGCTTTGGTGTAGGAACTAACTACACCGGTTCCTGTTCAAGGAGGCAACTAGCCTCTGCATATAAGCATGAAATTCACATAGCTGTACCTAATTTTATCTGTTGAGAGCATTACCATAGTCTGCAAGAGAGAGAGAGAGAGAGAGACTGTGGGGAGCAAGCTCAACCCTCAATACATGAGTTGCAGGGCAAGGGAGTGCACCACCATAGCTCTTAACCTGCAACAATCCACCATCATGGCTGCAAATGAGCCTCATTCAGCCCAAAATCCCACGCTTCCCTCTTCCCAGTGTGGAAAATGCACATAAATTTGACACTTGGCACATTTTTACGCCTTTTCCACATGCAATCTTCCAAGCTAAAAATCTCCTGACTGGTTCACATTCTCACAACAGTCCTTTGCCAGCTTTTGGTCCCCTTGACATTCTGCACAAACTGACGCGAACACTTTTCAATTCCGACACTGCCCAAAATAGCAGTTCCCTAGATTTTAGGGATGATGTCATTTGCATTCCTTCTGGTCTCCTGACCATCTTTGACCACTATGGTCACTTCAGAATTTGCTTAGAATTCAAGATACATTCACATTTCGGTGGCGGCCACTTACTAGTGTAAACCGGCCTATGCCCTCATTCAGTGGCCATGTCCTGGACACTGTCATTCATCTTTCAGTGCCCATGTCCTCGACACTGTCATTCATCTTTCAGTGCCCATGTCCTGGACACTGTCATTCATCTTTCAGTGCAGTTCTCAGGCTTAGCCAACCACTGGTCCAAAGTCCCACGGGCTGACCCATTCTAACATTGCAATGGCCCAAGCCCTTCCAAGAGATCCCGGGGGAAAACAACAGCAACCAAAGAGAAAGAAAAGAAAAATATATATTTATAAAGAAATGTAAATAAAGAAAACAACTGCAAAAAGTTTCACCTCTTGGTGACAGCGCCAGTCCAGGAGACTACCTTCCCGCACCCCCCCCCTCCCCCCTCCCCGGGGTCACAGCCCACATCATCATTAGGGGGTAGGGAGAGATGAAGGCCCTCAGGTAGCCGAACACCAGGACCCAACCAAACGACTCTGTTGCCGGCGCGAGTGGCAAACCGTTGGTCTGCACCAGGGCTGCCAGTTGACTTCCAAAGCTGAGCGGCGTCGCCATGCGTGCCAGGCAAGCAAAGTACAGGAGGATTTGGTTCTTTCAGAGAACCGTTTTGAGCAATTTACACAGCACCCACCCATCGGCGACGCCCCAAACATGTGGATTGGAGAGGACTGTGTGGGCTTCCTCAATGTTCATGCCCCAAACGTCGTAGCAGGTAGAGCCACCTTCTGGAGTACAATCCGTCAGTCCCTTCCTTAGGTTGACTTTTGGTGCATGGGTGGAGAGTTTAGCATGATCGAGTTAGCAAAGGACAGACTCGGAGGAGGCACGCCTAAAGTCTTAGGCACAAAGTACTCTACTTGGGAGGAGCTTATCTTGGCACTCAGGGGATAGGACCCTTGGCATCTGCCAGAGTTTGAACTTTGGGCACAGCGCCAAGAGCTTGTGCTTCTTGCGGTCCGATAGGAGGAGCACTCACCCCTACCTCTCTTGACTTGATAGATTCTATGTGGATGAGTGGGCTTGCGGTCATGGGGGCCTGATTGGCATCTTGGTGGGCACCACTTTCTTTGATCATGTTGTGGTTATTCTATCCTTGGAGGACCCCTGGAGGTAGGACAGGCATATGAGTACTAGGATTCCGGACAGCCTCATATAGGACCCTGAGATCTGCAGTAGGATAGAGGAGATATGGGAGGGACTGGACTTTATCTCAGGTTTTGCCGCACGCACCTTGGATGCGGGTCTCAGTGAGATCAGTAGCTTTTTGCAGGAGCCAGCACAGAGTAGATTGGAGGGATATCGTGAGCAAGAGAGAAGCATTTGGAGGGGTCTTGCTTCTCTCTAGCGTCTTAAGGAGAGTTCCCTCGATAGCCCGTGGATTGAGAGTTGGCTTGCTCCCGCCCATATAGAGATCAGATCCATCGAGGAGAGGAGGGTGGAGTACATATACCATGCCAGAGCTTCCTTTTGGACCCAGGCTGGAGATAGAGTCATTGGGACTTCTTTGAGATTGCAAGCCCTCACAGGCGGAGAGATGGTATTTGCAGGTTGCGTGGCCAAGATGGAGCTATTGTTTCTGACCGCCCCAATGTGAGAGCCATTGCCATGGATTTTTTCAGATCCCTCCTCATGGGTGCCCCATTATCCTCACAAGTGGTGGGGTCTGGCGGCACACGAGAGAGGTGGTTCCCCCTGCTCTCTGGACCTTCTTATTGACTCCCTTCACAACAGAGGAGTTGACAGAGGCATTGACGGCTCTTCCTAGGCGCAAATGCTGGGGGGCGGACATGCTTCCAATTTCTTTTTTCTTTGCCATTGGGATCTCATGGAAGGAGGCCTTTGAGCAGCCTTCAATGAGATTATGACTACAAGCGCCATGCCAGAGAGGCTTTGAGAGGGTTTGATTCACTTGATTTCTAAGGAGGGTGGTGACAAATCGGAGATCTGGTAGTGGAGACCCATCACCCTCCTTGGGACCGCCTACAAAATTTTAGCCAAGGCCATCGGCCAGAGATTTCAACCTTTAATCCCTGACTTGATCCATGATACTCATACAGGTTTTGTTTAGGATCGGAGCATTTTGGACAACATCGGTGACAGCTTTGGCCAGGATGTGGCAACAAGACCTCATTGTGCTCCTAGACTTTGAGAAAGCTTATGATAGAGTTGATTGGAGCTTTCTAGAGGGCAGATGTACCAGATGGGGTTCCTACTGGAGTGGATCCGCTGTGTTTCGGACCTCTACTCAGCCTCTCACAGTCACGTTCTCAGTCAGGAAGCTCGAGGTGACAGATTTTCCCTTTCTCGCTCCGTTAGGCAGGGCTGTCCACTGGCACCATACCTCTTCCTATTTGTCACCGAGGCCATGAGCAGTTTTCTCTCAGCTCAGAAGACAGGGCTGTAGGGATTGCGTCTCCCCATCCGTACTCAAGAGGAGCTGCTGGACTCAGAGTTTGCAGATCACCAAGCTCATGTGTGGGCCACTTGCATTGTGAACAATTGAGCTTCTTACTTTCAAAAGCCACTGGTCGGCCTTCTTGGCTCAACACAGCTCATATGGCAATACTACTAGCATCTGTTTCAACGACAAAAGGTAATGACAGATCCACGATCTTCAACACAGGTGCAGTTGCAACTGCCTGCTTTAACTTATCAAAACTTTGTTGTTGAATGTCAGTCTAGACATAAACAACGGTAACTTGCAACAAGTCGGTCCTATTTCAGAATAGAAAATAATAAACTTTCTATGAAAACCAGATAGTCCTAAGAAAGATCCAAGCGCCATAATGTCCTATGGACCAAGCCAAGATTATTGCTACTTTCTCCGAATCCATCTTGATATAATGTGTCCCAAACACTCAACTTTCTCTTGACATAGGAAAGTTTTTTGTTTACCGGCATACAACACATTTTCCTTGAGCACGCTAAATACTATAAACAAGTGTGGTTCGTGCTCCAGTAAAGATTTACTATAGACCAAAATGTAATCAATAAAATCCACCACAAATTTACCCATAAATAGCCTAAAGACATCATTCATTAACATAACAAATGTGGTTGGTGCATTAGTAAGTCCAAATGGCATAACAAGGTACTCATAATGACCAAAACGAGTACGAAAAGCAGTCTTAGATACATCTTCGTCTTTAATACAAATCTAATGATATCCACTCTTTAAATCTATCTTACTGAAGACCTTAGCTCCACCTAAAGGGTCTATCAAATCATCGATCCGTGGCATCGGATATCGATGTTTTACACTAAGTTTATTTAAGGCTGTGTAATCGATACACATCCGATAAGAACCATCTTTCTTCTTAAATAGCAAAACTGGAGAAGCGAACGGTGAGAAATTGGGATGAATGAGTCCTTTCACTAGGTACTCCTTGATCACCTCGACACCTTGTTCTCCTCGACCAAACTCACCTGGTATGGAGGTCTATTGATCGCACTTGCACTAGGCACAAGCTCTATTCAATGCTCTGCATTTCTGCTCGGAGGCAAAGAAGAGGGAAATTCATATTTAAAAACATCATAAAATTCCATCAGAATTTTCTCTTGCAAAGATTTTGTGGCATTACAAGTTGGAGTTCCACTTTCATGCGTGTCTATAACACTTGGAGCTTTTTGAACCCAACCTAAAAAGAGAGACTTACAAGATTATGGAATGCCATGTTCTCTCCTTGGCTCTATCCAAAGGTAGTGTGATGACCACCCACGGCTGATCAATGGCAATCCTCATGGCATGGGACATGTGCCTCTAGAGATGGCTGGGCCACACAATGAATACGTCCCCTGTGACCCTCAAGAAATAATCTTTGTTCTTTTCTTTTTGTAGAAAGGAAACTTCTGTTAAGTAATTCTAAGTATTTGTGTCACTAGCCTGGACATTTCCCAGTATAATGAAAGGGGTCTGGTGGACTCCAGGATGTCTAAATATTTGGAAAGTACAAGCTTTGGGAATGGGAGATTATCCTAGAATACAAAGGACCACACTCCTAAAATTTAGGAGAGTTGCTATTTTTGGCCTGACTCTGATGGAAATTCTGTTCGCGTCATTACATCTGGAATTGAGCAGATACCAAGAGTTGGCAAAGTGCCTATGACAGAATGTCTACTAGATGGGATATTTTTAGAGCTAAAGATTATGGGAGAACCCATCTCTTAGATTGAGACATGTGGCAAGAAAGTGGATCAAAGTGAGACAAGTGGCCTCACACTTGTCACTCCAGCTATTGTGTGGCTCTCCACTTGTCATTGTAGCCTTCTCTTGCCATTTTAGCTCATGGGAGGCCCAAATCTATAAATTGGAGCCCTCTCTCTTCATTAACGAGGCTCTCTTGCTACACGCTAGCCTCTACCACCGTTACAGGCTGCCCTAATGATGGCTACTCTCTTTCTCTCTCTTGAAGGCTGCCCATGAAGAATACCGGCTGTTGGGGACTGTTTTGGAGGCTTCCATCACGAAGAAATACTGAAGGCAAGGGTATTTAATCATTTATTATGATTTCTAGCCATTGTACTTGTTGTACCAACCTTTGTACCTGTTGTACCAGCCATTGTATTGGCTGTGCTAGTCCTTGTACTTGTTGTACTTGCTGTACCACCCATTGTACTGGCTGTACCAGCTTCTATACTTGTTGTACCAGCCACTGTACCTGCTGTACTAGTCACTGTACATGCTGTACCAGCATTTGTACTTGCTATACCTACGGTACCAACCATCGTATCTGCTGTTCCGGCTTGGTAGCCTCGTGTTGGGCTGTGTTATGGCATTTGTATATGGATAATCCGGCATCTCCCGTGGGGAGAGTAAGGCCCTCAAAGCTTGTACATGATATTATTCTCCTTGGGCAATAAAATACTCCAAGGGGGGGGGTCGGCCCATTCCGGCTTCTATGCGGTGTCACACGTGCAAGCTGCCAAGCTCCATTTTCAACATTTGTAGATGTTTTATCCATCTTTTATGTTTTATGCAAAGTGATGATGGATATGTGTTAAGGATGTTGCCATGTTTAAATGTTTTAATATGCATTGATGGTATCAACAAGTGTGTCAAAGGCCCTAGTCCCCCGGGCACCACATCATGACTAGAGTTCGTATCGAAGAGTACCTTCAGTGGTTTCCCGTCAACCGAACCCTTCATGACAATAAGTTCTGTAACTGGAAACTGGTAACTGTGGCTAGCCTCTGAAGATAAGACTCTATATACAACTGTGGATACCCGTTTCTCAATTGACACTGAGAGTATCCTAATAGAATGCTGGGGTGTGTGATCTAGAGTATTATCCAATAAATCTTCCTCGAGATCATCCCCGTGATCTGAATCTATAGGCTCAGTGGTCATATTTGCAGCTATGCGCTGCTTCTTCAAAGGACAATCATGCCTTTGATGCTTGCCTATACAAGCATAGCATAAACCTTTATTCTTTGCTTTTTCAAACTCCTCGCGGGAGTGAGAGAAGATCTGCGGTCATTCTTCATTAATACCTTTCTCTTATCTCCTACAAGAGTCTTTGTAGACGAATGTACACTAGACATAGATGCCTTTCCCTTTTGTCCACTAATGTACCTGGAAGCGTCATAAGTAGGTTGCATAAAATGTGACTTGGAACCTTGACCTACTGCTTGACTTTAACCTTTTCGACCATCTTCATAAACTAAAGCCATCTCTATAGCTCTGTATAAGGTTTGACACTTCTAATGGCGTACTAATGGTCGAAATTTATCATTTAATCCCTAGGCGAATTTATGAACTTGTAAGAAATCTGGTAAAATTTGGGGTATTTTCGTAAGCGTCTCTCAATACTTGTCTGCATACTCCTGAATTGTAAGATTCTTTGAGAGAGAAAAAACCAAGTATCAAGTGCTCTACTCTGCTCATCTTGTGGCACAAAGTTCTGAATAAACATATCTTTAAACTCCTCCCAAGGATTCGGGATCGCCTTGTCCTTTTGAATTTTCCTCCATCAAAACGAAGAGCCACATGTTGTAAATTATATGCAACATGCTGGATTCTAATGTGCTCATCTGTAATATCACATAAAGTAAAGCATTGCTCCCACTTAGAAAGTCACTGATCTACTGCATCAGCCGTGTGAGAAGGTAAAGTACCAGTGTACTTTGGTGGTTTCAAATCCTTTAATGCAAGTTTTGGCTTTAATCCCTTTCCAAAGTACCCTCATGATTACCCAAGGGATGGGTATCTGAAGTTGGCGCTAAGGTACTATAGGTGTCATCATAGTGTGGATATCATTCACAAATAAATTCATTTGCTCCCGCAAATCATCCATTTGTTGGCGAAGAGGGATAGATTTGGGTGATTGTGGGGCAGAGTGATCGGAATCCATTTTTAACCACGAATATGCAAGAAGCACCAAACGATGAAAAATAAAACAGTAGAGCTTCAAAGATTGGGCCAAGTGCTGCGAGAAACATGCCACCGGAAAGAAAGATTCTTGTGCGCGTGAACTCTCTCCAAGAAACCTTTGAAAGAAAGACCTTAGGGCTTTAAATTTACAATAAGCTCTTTTTACAATGTGCCACGTGTAAGGATCGTAACAAATCTCCAGAGATTCGCAGAGGCGATTGAGATCTTTTGTTGCGCATCAGGAGTGCAAATCAAATGGCACAAGTCATGTGGTTTTTGGGTAGGCTCTACACCCGCCCCAACTTGGTGTCCAGTTGAGGCTTTCTAGTGGATCCCGAGGGGCACTCCAGTCCACTATTTGGGATGCCAAGTAGACATCGATATCTCCTTGGAGCAACAGCTCAATCCTCTTCTTCTGAGCATTCAGAAGAAGCTTTTGTACTGGAGTTTTGCGAGGCTCTACTTAGCCGGCCGAGTGGTGGTGGTGAACCAAGTCCTTCTTGCCACCATGTGGTACATTACTTCTTATTGGGCCTTCCCCCGAGCATGCATTGGTCAGGTACAACGGTTGATCCGGAACTTCTGGTGGGCCGACAATGATGGGAGGCCTGCCTGGGGCAAGGTGGCCTGGAGAGTGATCATTGAGCCGCGAAGCAGAGGGGGCATAGGCATTATTGACCCCACCATTCAGAGCCGTGCCCTGTTGGGCAAGTTGATTGTTAGAGGACTTCTTCCAGGTGGTGAGCCTTGGAAGGACGTCCTCTTGGCCCGGATTTCAGCCCGTACTCTGAGCTTGGGGGGCCCTTGGCCACAGAGCACCAGATGGATCATAGAGATGCAAGCCCATGGATTTAGCCCAGCTTTTGAGGACAGATTTGCAGCTAGCCTACTTCGAGCTTGGGATCACCTCAAGCCGGCCCTTCAACAATCAGCTCTGGTAGCCTTGGAGGAGCATCTTTGGCTGATTTGGAACCCCCTGATCCGTTTACCCAGTGGCCACATGTTGGGGGCCCAACCTCATGTATCATGGGGAGCATTGAGCATAGGACCTGCCAAGTCTCTTGGAGATTGGATTGCATTCAAACAGCTTTCCCCGGAGGCTCAGGAGAGGCATGGCTGGGATCCAGGGTAGAGACAGACTCAGCCTCGACATCGACTCTGGTATTCCCCACGAGTGGCTGACCCCTATCCCAAAACCGAACCCCTCGTAGTGACTAGGCATGTTTAGTAGGCATGATATTCTCTTGGCAATTCATGGCACGGATGAGAGCTGTGCTTTGCTCACTTTTTCTATTGAACCCCATGGCAGATTACAGAGAGGGTCCCTTCTGGATGACTTCAATGGCTACACCTTACAGAGGGTGAGGGTGAGGGTGAGGGTGATTGGATTTCAAGCACACGAGAGGGTCCCTTCTGGATGACTTCAATGGCTACACCTTACAGAGGGTGAGGGTGAGGGTGAGGGTGAGGGTGATTGGATTTCAAGCACACGAGTGGCACATTGACACTCCGCCGGCCAAGGTGGCCAAGGTGAGACTTTGGTGGTTATGGATTTGGGAGAGCCGGCCCCACACGTGCCTCCAATGAGACCCGGGGGAGTGGACTTGGCGTGATCCCGCTGATCGGAAGGACACGGGGTACCCGGTTCTTCGTATACACCACGTGGCTAGGCCGTAGGATTGAGATGCCCGAGGTCGAGGGCACCCCGGCAGATCACCCTCTTTCTTTGGCTGCTGGCACATAGGAGTTTGGCGGTTAGCACGTGGTTGGCCATTGGCGGTCGACCAACTGCTCGTTCTGAGGTGTGGCCACCGTCAGGAGTCTTAGTGACATTGTCTTTGGGATTGCCCGAAGGCTCACTAGGTGTGGCATCGATTTCTCTGCATTTTCATGATGGTCAGGACCTTGACCCGCATCATTTCATGGGGCACTATCGTTT